>NC_092054.1:50604046-50626212 GCF_003086295.3 Arachis hypogaea | reverse complement strand
AGACTTTCCGGACCCATGAATGCCACCATCATCTAGCTTATACCACGAAGATTGATTAAAGATCTAAGAGATACTCATTCAATCTAATGTAAACGGAAGTGGTTGTCAGGCACGCGTTCATAGGGAATGATGATGATTGTCACTTCATCACATCAGGTTGAAGTGCGAATGAATACTAGAAGCGGAACAAGTGAATTGAATATAAAACATAGTACTTTGTATAACTTTGAGGAACAGCAGAGCTCCACACCTTAATCTATGGAGTGTAGAAACTCTACGTTAAAAATACATAAGTGAAAGGTCCAGGCATGGCCGAATGCCCAGCCCCTCTGATCTAAGAACCAGGCGTCCAAAGATGATTCCAAAGATTCAAAGATGTCTAATACAATAGTAAAAGGTCCTATTTATAATTAACTAGCTACTAGGGTTTACAGAAGTAAGTAATTGATGCATAAATCTACTTCCGGGCCCACTTGGTGTGTGCTTGGCTGAGCTTGAGTGTTGCACGTGAGAAGTCATTCTTGGAGTTGAACACCAGCTTTTGTGCCAGTTTGGGCGTTGAACTCCACTTGCAGCTTGTTTCTGGCGCTGGACGCCAGAATTGGGCAGAGAGCTGGCATTGAATGCCAGTTTGCATCATTTAAACTTGGGAAAGTATGAAATATTATATATTTATGGAAAGCCTTGGATGTCTACTTTCCAATGCAATTGGAAGCACGCCATTTTGAGTTCTGTAGCTCCAGAAATCCATTTTGAGTGTAGGGAGGTCAGAATCCAACAGCATCAGCAGTCCTTCTTCAACCTCTGAATCTGATTTTTGCTCAAGTCCCTCAATTTCAGCCAGAAAATACCTGAAATCACAGAAAACACACAAACTCATAGTAAAGTCCAGAAATGTGAATTTAACATAAAAACTAATGAAAACATCCCTAAAAGTAACTAGATTATACTAAAAACATACTAAAAACAATGCCAAAAAGCGTATAAATTATCCGCTCATCACAACACCAAACTTAAATTGTTGCTTGTCCCCAAGCAACTGAAAATCAAATAGGATAAAATGAAGAGAATATACTATAAATTCCAAACTATCAATGAAACATAGCTCCAATCAAATGAGCGGGACTTATAGCTTTTTGCCTCTTGAATAGTTCTGGCATCTCACTTTATCCATTGAGGTTGAGAATGATTGGCATCTATAGGAACTCAGAGTTCAGATAGTGTTATTGATTCTCCTAGTTCAGTATGATTATTCTTGAACACAGCTATTTTATGAGTCTTGGCCGTGGCCCTAAGCACTTTGTTTTCCAGTATTACCACCGGATACATAAATGCCACAAACACATAATTGGGTGAACCTTTTCAGATTGTGACTCAGTTTTGCTAAAGTCCCCAATTAGAGGTGTCCAGGGTTCTTAAGCACACTCTTCTTTTTCTTTGGACCTTGACTTTAACTGCTCAGTCTCAAGTTTTCACTTGACACCTTCACGCCACAAGCACATGGTTAGGGACAGCTTAGTTTAGCCGCTTAGGCCAGGATTTTATTCCTTTAGGCCCTCCTATCCACTGATGCTCAAAGCCTTGGGATCCTTTTTACTTACCCTTGCCTTTTGGTTTAAGGGTTATTGGCTTTTGCTCTTGCCTCTTGGTTTAAGAGCTTTTGGCTTTTTCTGCTTGCTTTTTCTTTCTATTTTTCGCCTATTTTTTCTCTTTTTTTTCTGCAAGCTTTGTTCTTTGCTGCTTTTTCTTGCTTCAAGAATCATTTTTATGATTTTTCAGATTATCAAATAACATGTCTCCTTGTCATCATTCTTTCAAGAGCCAACATATTTAACATTCTTAAACAACAACTTCAAAAGACATATGCACTGTTTAAGCATACATTCAGAAAACAAGAAGCATTGTCACCACATCAATATAATTAAACTAAGTTCAAGGATAAATTCAAAACTCATGTACTTCTTGTTCTTTGAATTAAAACATTTTTCATTTAAGAGAGGTGATGGATTCATAGGACATTCATAACTTTAAGACAAAGTTACTAACTACTAATGATCATGTAATGAAGACACAAACATAGATAAGCACTTAACATAGAGAAAACGAAAAACAGAGAAAGTAAGAACAAGGAATGAGTCCACCTTAGTGATGGTGGCGTTTCCTTCTTGAGGAACCAATGATGTCCTTGAGCTCTTCTATGTCTCTTCCTTGTCTTTGTTGCTCCTCCCTCATTGCTTTTTGATCTTCTCTTATTTCATGAAGGATGATGGAGTGCTCTTGATGTTCCACCCTTAGTTGTCCCATGTTGGAACTTAATTCTCCTAGGGAGGTGTTGATTTGCTCCCAATAGTTTTGTGGAGGAAAATGCATATGAGGCATCTCCGGGATCTCATGGTGATGAGCTTCTTGCACCTCTTGAGCTCCATGAATGGGCTCTCTTGCTTGCTCCATCTTTTTCTTAGTGATGGGCTTCTCTTCCTCAATGTGAATGTCTCCTTCTATGGAAGCTCCAGCTGAGTAACATAGATGGCAGATAAGATGAGGAAAAGCTAGCCTTGCCCCAGGAGAGGGCTTTTCGGCTATTTTATAGAGTTCAAGGGAGATGACTTCATGAACCTCTACTTCTTCTCCAATCATGATGCTATGGATCATGATGGCCCGATCCACAGTAACTTCAGATCGGTTGCTAGTGGGGATGATGGAGCGTTGGATGAACTCCAACCATCCTCTAGCCACAGGCTTGAGGTCCAATCTTCTTAGTTGAACCGGCTTGCCTTTGGAGTCAATCTTCCATTGAGCTCCTTCCACACATATGTCCATGAGGACTTGGTCCAACCTTTGATTAAAGTTGACCCTTCTAGTGTAGGGGCGTTCATCTCCTTGCATCATAGGCAAGTTAAACGCCAACCTCACATTTTCCGGACTAAAATCCAAGTATTTCCCCCGAACCATTGTAACATAGTTCTTTGGATCCGGGTTCTTACTTTGATCATAGTTCTTGGTGATCCATGCATTGGCATAGAACTCTTGAACCATTAGGATGCCGACTTATTGGTTGGGATTTGTTAGAACTTCCCAACCTCTTCTTTGAATTTCATGTCGGATCTCCGGATACTCATTTCTTTTGAGTTTGAAAGGGACCTCGGGGATCACCTTCTTCTTGGCCACAACATCATAGAAGTGGTCTTGATGAGCTTTGGAGATGAATCTTTCCATCTCCCATGACTCGAAGGTGGAAGTTTTTGTCTTCCCTTTCCCTTTTCTAGAGGATTCTCCAGTCTTATGTGCCATCAATGGTAATGGAAAAACAAAAGCTTATGCTTTTACCACACCAAACTTAGAATATTGCTCGCCCTCGAGCAAGAAAATAAAGAATTAGATGAAGAAGAAGAAGAAAAGATGGAGAAGAGGGGGTGTGTTTCGGCCAAGAAAAGAAGAGAGGGTTGTGTTGTGTGAAAATAAGGAAGAATGGAAGGCTTATATAGGGAAGGGAGGGGGGGTTAAGGTTCGGCCATATGGGTGGGTTTGGGTGGGAAATTGATTTGAATTTTGAAGGTAGGTGGAGTTTATTGGGTAGGTTTATGGGGAAGAGTGGGTGGATGTGAGTGGTGAAGGGTTAATAGGGAAGAGAGATGGAGGTGATAGGTGAAGGGTTTTGGGGAAGAGTGTTTATTGGGAAAAGAGGATGATTGAGAAGAGAGAAGAGAGTGAGTGGAGGTAGGTGGGGATCCTGTGGGGTCCACATATCCTGAGGTGTTCAAAGATTTACAACTTTGCACCAAATTAGGCATGTAAAATTCCCTTGCACACAACTCTGGGCGTTCAGTGCCAGGTTGGTGCCCATTTTGGGCGTTCAATGCCCATTTGTTGCCCATTTCTGGCGTTGAACGCCAGAACCATGCTTGTTCTGGGCGTTCAGCGCCAGCTCTTCTCCAGGGTGCAATTCTGGCGTTCAGCGCCCAGATGCTGCCCATTTGGGCATTCAGCGCCCAGATACTGCCCATTTTGGGCGTTCAGCGCCAGAACCATGCTCTGTTCTGGCGTTGAACGCCAGACAGGTGCTTCCTCCAGGGTGTGATTTTTCTTCTGCTGTTTTTTTGATTCCGTTTTCAATTTTTATATTTATTTTGTGACTCCACATGATCATGAACCTATAAAGACATATAACTAAGAAAAATATAGTTAGATAAATAAAAATTGGGTTGCCTCCCAACAAGCGCTTCTTTAATGTCAATAGCTTGACAGTGGGCTCTCATGGAGCCTTACAGATGTTCAGAGCATTGTTGAGACTCTCCAACACCAAACTTAGAGTTTGGATATGGGAGTTCAACACCAAACTTAGAGTTTGGTTGTGGCCTCCCAACACCAAACTTAGAGTTTGACTGTGGGGGCTTTGTTTGACTCTGCTTTGAGAGAAGCTTTTTCTGCTTCCTCTCCATGGATGCAGCGAGTGATCCTTGAGTTGTAAACACAAGGTTGTCCTTATTCAATTAAAGGATCAATTTTCCTCTATCCACATCAATCACAGCTCTTGCTGTGGCTAGGAAAGGTCTTCCTAGGATGATGGATTCATCCTCTTCCTTTCCAGTATCTAAGACTATGAAATCAGTAGGGATGTAAAGGCCTTCAACCTTTACTAACACGTCCTCTACTTGTCCATAAGCCTATTTTCTTGAATTGTCTGCCATCTCTAATGAGATTTTAGCAGCTTGCACCCCATAGATTCCCAGTTTCTCTATTACAGAGAGAGGTATGAGGTTTATCCCTGAACCAAGGTCACACAGAGCCTTAAAGATCATGGTGCCTATGGTACAAGGTATTATGAACTTTCCAGGATCCTGTCTCTTCTGAGGCAATGTCAGTTGATCCAGATCACTTAGTTCATTGGTGAACAAGGGAGGTTCATCTTCCCAAGTTTCAATACCAAATAATTTGGCATTCAGCTTCATGATTGCACCAAGAAACTTGGCAGGTTGCTCTTCAGTAACATCTTCATTCTCTTCAGAAGAGGAATACTCATCAGAGCTCATGAATGGCATAAGGAGGTTCAATGGAATCTCTATGGTCTCTATATGAGCCTCAGAGTCCTATTGTTCCTCAAAGGGAAGCTCCTTATTGATCACTAGACGTCCCAGGAGGTCTTCCTCCTTGGGATTCACGTCCTCTACTTCCCTTACAGGTTTGGCCATGGTGCTTATGTCAATGGCCTTGCACTCTCCTTTTGGATTCTCTTCTGTATTGCTTGGGAGAGTACTAGGAGGGATTTCAGTGATCCTTTTACTCAGTTGGCTCACTTGTGCTTCCAAATTTCTAATGGAAGACCTTGTTTCATTCATGAAACTTGCAGTGGCCTTAGATAGATCAGAGACTAAGTTTGATAAATTAGATGTATTTTGTTCAGAGTTCTCTGTCTGTTGCTGAGTGGATGATGGAAAAGGCTTGCTATTGCTAAACCTGTTTCTTCCACCATTATTAAAGCCTTGTTGAGGCTTTTGATCCTTCCATGAGAGATTTGGGTGATTTCTCCATGATGGATTATATGTGTTTCCATAAGGTTCACCCATATAATTTACCTCTGCTATTGCAGGGTTCTCAGGATCATAAGCTTCTTCTTCAGAAGATGCCTCTTGAGTACTGTTGGATGCAGCTTGCATTCCATTCAGACTCTGAGAAATCATATTGACTTGTTGAGTCAATATTTTATTCTGAGCCAATATGGCATTCAGAGTATCAATTTCAAGAACTCCCTTCTTCATAGGCGTCCCATTACTCACAGGATTCCTCTCAGAAGTGTACATAAACTGGTTATTAGCAACCATGTCTATGAGTTCTTGAGCTTCTGCAGGCGTTTTCTTTAGGTGAATGGATCCACCTGCAAAAGTATCCAATGACATCTTTGATAGCTCAGATAAACCATCATAGAATATATCCAGAATGGTCCATTTTAAAAGCATGTCAGAAGGACACTTTTTGGTCAGCTGCTTGTATCTTTCCCAAGCTTCATAGAGGGATTCACCTTCTTTCTGTCTGAAGGTTTGAACATCAGCTCTAAGCTTGCTCAGCTTTTGAGGAGGAAAGAACTTGGCTAAGAAAGCCATGACCAGCTTATCCCAAGAATTCAGGCTGTCTTTGGGTTGAGAGTCCATCCATATTCTAGCTCTGTCTCTTACAGCAAAAGGGAAAAGTATGAGCCTGTAGACTTCAGGATCTACTCCATTAGTCTTAACAGTATCACAGATCTGCAAGAATTCAGTTAAGAACTAAAAAGGATCTTCAAATGGAAGTCCATAAAACTTGCAGTTCTGCTGCATCAGAGAAACTAGCTGAGGTTTCAGCTCAAAATTGTTTGCTCCAATGGTAGGAATGGAGATGCTTCTTCCATGTAAATTGGAATTAGATGCAGTAAAGTCACCAAGCATTCTCCTTGCATTATTGTTGTTGGGTTCGGCTGCCATCTCCTTTACTTGTTCGAAATTTTCAATAAGGTTGTCTCTGGATTGTTGTAATTTAGCTTCTCTTAGTTTTCTCTTCAGAGTCCTTTCAGGTTCTGGATCAGCTTCAACAAGAATGCCTTTTTCTTTGTCCCTGCTCATAAGAAAGAAAAGAGAAAAAGAAAAGAAGAGGAATCCTCTATGTCACAGTAAAGAGGTTCCTTATTGTTAGTAGAAGAAGAAAAGGAATAGGGTGAAGAAGAATGAAGAATCCAAACACCAAGGTGATGATAGGAGCAGAGATGTGAGATGAAGAGAAGTGTTAGTAGATGAATAAATAAATAGAAGGAGATGAGGGAGAAGGATTTTCAAAAATAATTTTTGAAAAAGAGTTAGTGATTTTCGAAAATAGTTTTTGAAAAAGGTTAGTAGTTTTTCGAAAATTCAAATAAAAAATAAAATAATTAGTCTAATTAAAAAGAAATTTTGAAAAAGAGGGAAGATTTTTTCGAAAATTAGAGAGAGAGAGTTAGTTAGGTAGTTTTGAAAAAGGTAAGAAAAGAACAAAAAGTTAGTTAGTTAGATGAAACAAATTTTGAAAATCACTTTTGAAAAGATAAGAAGATAGGAAGTTAGAAAAGATATGATAGAAATTAGTTTTTGAAAAAGATTTGATTTTTAAAATCTCAATTAATGACTTGATTCACAAGAAATCACAAGATATGATTCTAGAACTTAAAGTTTGAATCTTACTTAACAAGTAAGTAACAAACTTGAAATTTTTGAATCAAAACATTAATTGATGATGTTATTTTCGAAAATATGATGTAAAATTAAGAAAAAGATTTTTGAAAAATATTTTTGAAATTTTCGAAAATAACTAAAAAAAATTGAAAAAAGATTTGATTTTTGAAAAAGATAAGGTTTTTTTGAAAATTTGATTTGACTCATAAAAACAACTAGATTTTAAAAATTTTTGAAAAAGTCAAATCTAATTTTCGAAATTTTAAGAGAGAAAAAGGGAAAGATATTTTTTTTATTTTTGAATTTTTATGATGAGAGAGAAAAACAAGAAAAATGATGCAATGCATGAAAGTTATGGATCAAAACAATGAATGCATGCAAGAATGCTATGAATGTCAAGATGAACACCAAGAACACTATGAAGATCATGATGAACATTAAGAACACATTTTTGAAAAATTTTTAATGCAAAGAAAACATGCAAGACACCAAACTTAGAATTCTTTAATGCTTAGACATAAAGAATTCAGGAATGCATATGAAAAACAAAAAAAGACACAAAACATGCAAATGCAAAGATCAAACAAGAAGACTTACCAAGTACAACTTGAAGATCATGAAGAACACTATGAATGCATGATTATTTTCGAAAAATGCAAGATGCACATGCGATTGACACCAAACTTATAACATGACTCAAGACTCAAACAAGAAACACAAAAAATATTTTTGATTTTTATGATTTTCTAATTTTTTTGTATTTTTTTGAAATTATTTGAAAAACAAAAATAAGGATTCCAAAATTTTTAATATGAATTCCAGGAATCTTATGCTCTTTAGTCTAAAGCTCCAATCAAAGGGTCAGGCATGGCTTAATAGCCAACCAAGCTTTAGCATGTAACAGGTAGATCATGAACAGCAGTAGGTGGATTAGCACCAACTAACTTGCTCTTGATAACACATTGGAAGCCTCATTCCAAATGAATTTAGACAAGGCTTTACAGCCAGCCAGGCTTCACATGCTTCATGAAACACTAGAATTCATTCTTAAAAATTCTGAAGAAAAATATATTTTTGAAAACAATTTTTTTATTTAATTTTTTTGAAAATATTTTTTTTTGGAAAAAACGAAAAAGAAGAAAATATTTTTGAAAAATTTTTGAAAACTTTTTGAAAACAAAATAAGAAGAAAATTACCTAATTTGAGCAACAAGATGAACCATCAGTTGTCCAAACTCGAACAATACCCGGCAACGGCGCCAAAAATTTGGTGCACAAAATTGTGATTACACTTTCATTATGTAAAATTCATTGCTCTTTCTTTCCCTGGCAATGGCACCAAAAACACGATGCCAATACCATGGTTCACAACCTCGCACAACTAACCAGCAAGTGCACTGGGTCGTCCAAGTAATACCTTACGTGAGTAAGGGTCGAATCCCACGGAGATTGTTGGTATGAAGCAAGCTATGGTCACCTTGTAAATCTCAGTCAGGCGGATATAAAATAGTAATAGAGTTTTCGAAATTAATTACTAAAATAAGGATAGAAATACTTATGTAACTCATTGGTGAGAATTTCAGATAAGCGTATGGAGATGCATTCGTTCCTCTGAACCTCTGCTTTCCAGCTATCTTCATCCAATCAATCTTACTCCTTTCTATGGCTGGCTTTATGTAAGGATGTCACCGGTGCCAATGGCTACTTTTGATCTCTCTCGGGAAAATGGTCCAAATGCTCTGTCACAGCACGGCTAATCGTCTGGAGGCATCACCCTTGTCATTGGTTGCATCCTATTCCTCTCTGTGAAAATGGTCCGAAGCGCTGTCACTGCATGGCTAATCATCTTGGAGGTTCTCGGTCATACTGGAATAGGATTTACTATCCTTTTGCGTCTGTCACTACACCCAGTACTCGCGAGTTTGGAGTTCGTCATAGTCATTCAATCCCAGAGTCCTACTCGGAATACCACGGACAAGGTTTAGACTTTCTGGACCCTCATGAATGCCGCCATCAATCTAGCTTATACCACGAAGATTCTGATTAAGAGATCTAAGAGATACTCATTCAATCTAATGTAGAACGGAAGTGGTTGTCAGGCACGCGTTCATAGGGAATGATGATGATTGTCACGTTCATCACATTCAGGTTGAAGTGCGAATGAATATCTTAGAAGCGGAACAAGTGAATTGAATATAAAACAGTAGTACTTTGCATTAATCTTTGAGGAACAGCAGAGCTCCACACCTTAATCTATGGAGTGTAGAAACTCTACCGTTAAAAATACATAAGTGAAAGGTCCAGGCATGGCCGAATGGCCAGCCCCTCTGATCTAAGAACCAGGCGTCCAAAGATGATTCCAAAGATTCAAAGATGTCTAATACAATAGTAAAAGGTCCTATTTATAATCAACTAGCTACTAGGGTTTACAGAAGTAAGTAATTGATGCATAAATCCACTTTCGGGGCCCACTTGGTGTGTGCTTGGGCTGAGCTTGAGTGTTGCACGTGGAGAGGTCATTCTTGGAGTTGAACGCCAGCTTTTGTGCCAGTTTGGGCGTTGAACTCCACTTTGCAGCTTGTTTATGGCGCTGGACGCCAGAATTGGGCAGAGAGCTGGCGTTGAACGCCAGTTTGCGTCATCTAAACTTGGGCAAAGTATGAACTATTATATATTGATGGAAAGCCCTGAATGTCTAATTTCCAATGCAATTGGAAGCGCGCCATTTTGAGTTCTGTAGCTCCAAAAATTCCATTTTGAGTGCAGGGAGGTCAGAATCCAACAGCATCAGCAGTCCTTCTTCAACCTCTGAATCTGATTTTTGCTCAAGTCCCTCAATTTCAGCCAGAAAATACCTGAAATCACAGAAAAACACACAAACTCATAGTAAAGTCCAGAAATGTGAATTTAACATAAAAACTAATGAAAACATCCCTAAAAGTAACTAGATTCTACTAAAAATATACTAAAAACAATGCCAAAAAGCGTATAAATTATCCGCTCATCAGCCATTCACGCGATAGTGTCACCCACGCGAACGCGTCACCCTAAATTTTGGCAAAATGAGTTTGAAACAGAGAGTTGCGCAACCACACGGCTGCACTCGCGCCAATAGCACAAATCAGGCCACGCGATCACAAGATCCACGCATCTGCGTCACCTGATATTATCGTTTGCCACGCGATCGCGTGACCCATGCGTCCGCGTCACATGTGACGCATAGCTTATCCAGATCAGCGCCAACTTTCTTATCTTTTCTTTCCAATATCTAAATCTTTTCTTTCCCTTCTTATTTCTTTCTTCCCTCTTTCTTACTTTTCTTTCCAACTATCTTACCTCTATAATGTAATTAAGACCCTCATTATTTGGCATTAAACCACCCAGAAAGGGAAAGAGAAAGGGAAAGAGAAACTTTTATATGGGGCAACAGACAAGTCCATCTGCACAATCTCTAGAGAAAAGAATCAGTTGTAGCAGCCCATCCACTTGCACTTCTTTGCATGCACCGAGGACGGTGCAATCTTTAAGTGTGAGGAGGTCGATACCGAATTCTAGGGGTTAGTTACTGATGAGCGGATAATTTATACGCTTTTTGGCATTGTTTTTAGTATGTTTTTAGTATATTTTAGTTAGTTTTTATTATGTTTTTATTAGTTTTTATTCAAAAATCACATTTCTGGACTTTACTATGAGTTTGTGTGTTTTTCTGTAATTTTAGGTATTTTCTGGCTGAAATTGAGGGACCTGAGCAAAAATCTGTTTTAGAGGCTGAAAAAGGACTGCAGATGCTATTGGATTCTGACCTCCCTGCACTTGAAGTGAATTTTTCTGGAGCTACAAAAACCCAATTGGCGCGCTCTCAATTGCGTTGGAAAGTAGACATCCTGGGCTTTCCAGCAATATATAATAATCTATACTTTGCTCGAGATTTGATGGCCCAAACCGGCGTTCCAAGTCAGCATAGAAATTCTGGCATCAAAACACCAGAACTGGCATGAAAGCTGGAGTTAAACGCCCAAACTGGCAAAAAAGCTGGCGTTTAACTCCAAGAAAGGTCTCTACACGTGAAAGCTTTAATGCTCAGCCCAAGCACACACCAAGTGGGCCCCAGAAGCGGATTTCTACACTAACTATTCTAGCTTACTCATTTTCTGTAACCCTAGGTCACTAGTTTACTATAAAAACTACTTTTAGTGATTCATCGTGTACCTCATGACACTTTACAGGTTTCATATTGTATTCTCTACGGCATGAGTCTCTAAACCCCATGGTTGGGGGTGAGGAGCTCTGCTGTGTTTTGATTAATTAATGCAATTACTACTGTTTTCCATTCAATCACGCTTGCTTTTATTCTAAGATATTCATTCGTACTTCAACCTAATAAATGTGATGATCCGTGACACTCATCATCATTCTCACCTATGAACGCGTGCCTGACAACCACTTCCGTTCTACATGCAATCAAGCTTGAATGTGTATCTCTTGGGTTTCTAATCTAAGATTAGAACATTTGTGGTATAGGCTAGAATTATTGGCGGCCATTCCTGAGGTCCGAAAATTCTAAACCTTGTCTGTGGTATTCCGAGTAGGATCTGGGAAGGGATGACTGTGACGAGCTTCAAACTCACGAGTGCTGGGCGTAGTGACAGACGCAAAAGGATCAATGGATCCTATTCCAGCATGAGTGAAAACCGACAGATGATTAATCGTGTCGTGACAGCGCATTTGAACCATTTTCACTGAGAGGACGGATGGTAGCCATTGACAATGGTGATCCACCAACATACAGCTTGCCATGGAAGGAGCCTTGCGTGCATGAAGAAGAAGACAGTAGGAAAGCAGAAATTTAGAAGACAAAGCATCTCCAAAACCTCAACATGTTCTCCATTACTGCATAACAAGTATTTATTTCATGTTCTTTAACTTTTTACAATTAAATCTGAGAATTATTGATATCCTGACTAAGAGTTACAAGATAACCATAGCTTGCTTCAAGCCGACAATCTCCGTGGGATCGACCCTTACTCATGTAAGGTATTACTTGGACGACCCAGTGCACTTGCTGGTTAGTTGTGTGGAATTGCAAAAGTGTGATTGTGATTTCGTGCACCAAGTTTTTGGCGCCGTTGCCGGGGATTGTTCGAGTTTGGACAACTGACTGTTTATCTTGTTGCTTAGATTAGGAATAATTTATTTTTGTTGGTTTAGAGTCTTTTATTTGAGTTTAGTTTCATATTTTTAGTTTGGTGTCAATTGTATGCTTTTATTTTCTTTTAATTTTTCGAATTTGCATGTTCTTAGTTCTTTCTTGATCTTTAAAAATTCTAAGTTTGGTGTCTTCTTTGTGTTTTCCCTTAAATTTTCGAAAATTTGTGTCTGATTTTCTAAAAATTTTAAGTTTGGTGTCCTTTGTGCTTTTATTTACTTAAAAAAAATTTTCAAAAATTTGTTCTTGGTGTTCATCTTGATCTTCAAAGTGTTCGTGGTGTTCATCTTGACATTCAAAGTTTTCTTGTTTGTTCTCTCTGTTTTGATCTAAAATTTCTAAGTTTAGTGTCATTTTGTTGTTTTTCTCTTTCCTCATTAAAATTCAAAAATCAAAAAAATATCTTTTCCTTATTTTACTCATAAATTTCGAAATTTTGCATTAAATTAGTCAAAGATTTTCAAAATCATATCTTTTTTTTTTAGTCAAGTCAAAATTCTAATTTCAAAAATTGATCTTTTCAAATCTTTTTCAAAAATCAAATCTTTTTATTTTTGCAATTATATCTTTTCAATCATATCTTTTTTTTTAATTGCAATCATATCTTCTCAATCAAATTTTTTTAAAATAATTTTCAATCATATCTTTCTGATTGCTAATTCCAAAATCTTTTTGATTAATTAATTAATTTAGTTTTCAATTTGCTTTTATTTCATTTTTCGAAACTTTTACTTTATCTTCCATTTATTTTGTTTTATTTTTTTCGGTTACTTCTAATTAAATAAAATTAAAAAAAAATCATTTGATTGCAATTCATATCAATTCCCTTTTCTCCATCATGGACTTAAGTGGAAATGAACAGTCCAGAAGGACTCTGGGGTCATATGCTAACCCCATTACAACTGCATATGGGAGTAGCATCTGTATACCTCCCATCAAAGCAAGCAGCTTTGAGCTAAATCCTCAGCTCATTATCATGGTGCAGCAAAATTGCCAGTATTCCGGTCTTCCACAAGAAGAACCTACTGAGTTTCTGGCACAGTTCTTACAAATTGCTGACACAGTATGTGATAAAGAAGTGGATCAGGATGTCTACAGATTATTATTGTTTCCATTTGCTGTAAAAGATCAAGCTAAGAGGTGGTTAAATAACCAACCCACAGCAAGCATAAAAAGATGGAGACAATTAACAGACAAATTTCTGAATCAATTTTACCTTCCAAAAAGGATGACACAACTAAGGCTGGACATCCAAGGCTTTAAACAAGAGGATCATGAATCCCTTTATAATGCCTGGGAGAGGTACAGAGGGATGCTAAGGAAATGCCCCTCTGAAATGTTTTCAGAGTTGGTACAGATAGACATCTTCTACTATGGGCTTACAGAAAAAGCTCAAATGTCTCTAGACCACTCAGCTGGTGGATCTATACACATGAGAAAGACGATTGAAGAGGCTCAAGAACTCATAGATACGGTTGCTAGAAATCAACATCTGTACTCAAGCAGTGAGTCCTTTATAAAAGAAGAGGCTAGGAAAGTAACTATTGATCCTAATCCTCAAGAACAGATTATTGAACTTAATCAGCAATTACTCCTTATGACAAAACAATTAGCAGAATTTAAAGAGATGCTCCAAGACACTAAAAATGCTAACAAGAATATGGAAGCACAATTAAATTAGACAAGACAGCAACTATCTAAACAGATAACAGAAGAATGCCAAGCTGTCCAACTAAGGAGTGGGAAGACATTGAATAATTCAGCTCAAAGTAGCAAAAAGCCAAGAAAGGAACAACTGAAAGAGAATGACCAAGTCACTGCCTAAAATCCCTCTGAGGACAGCAAGAGCCCAGAGAGGAATAATTCTGGCGTTCAAATGCCAGAAAAGGGTGAAAGATTGGCGTTAAACGCCCAGTGGATGCCCACTTCTGGCGTTCAAATGCCAGAAAAGGGAGAAAAGTTGGCGTTGAACGCCCATTCCTTGCCCAGTTCTGGCGTTCAAACGCCAGAAAAGGGTGGAAAGCTAGCGTTAAACGCCCATCCAGCACCCAATCCTGGCGTTCAAACGCCAATGAGGGATCAGACACCTGCAAGTGCTGATAGTAACCCGTCTAAGAAGGCTTCTCCAACCACCTCTGTAGGGAATAAACCTGCAGCAACTAAGATTGAAGAATATAAAGACAGGATGCCTTATCCTTAGAAACTCTGCCAAGCGGAGCAAGATAAATAATTTGCCCACTTTGCAGACTATCTCAGGACTCTTGAGATAAAGATCCTATTTGCAGAGGCACTTGAGCAAATACTCTCTTATGCTAATTTCATGAAAGAGATCTTAAGTCATAAGAAGGATTGGAGAGAAACTGAAAAGGTGTTTCTCACTGAAGAATGCAGTGCAGTCATTCTGAAAATCTTACCAGAGAAGCTTCAAGATCCAGGAAGCTTTATGATACCATGCACATTAGAGGGTGCTTGCACCAAGACAGCTCTATGTGACCTTGGAGCAAGTATCAACCTAATACCTGCATCCACTATCAGAAAGCTTAGCTTGACTGAAGAAGTCAAACCAACCCGGATATGTCTTCAACTTGCTGATGGCTCCATTAAATATCCATCAGGCGTAATTGAGGACATGATTGTCAAGGTTGGGCCATTTGCCTTTCCCATTGACTTTGTAGTGCTGGAAATGGAGGAGCACAAGAGTGCAACTCTCATTTTAGGAAGACCTTTCCTAGCAACTGGACGAACTCTTATTGATGTACAAAAGGGGAAAGTGACCCTGAGAGCCAATAAGGATGAGTTCAAGTTAAATGCTGTCAAAGCCATGCAGCATCCAGACACATCAGGTGACTGCATAAGCACTGATATTATTGACTCTTTGGTGGAAGAGATCAATATGGCTGAAAGTCTTGAATCAGAGCTAGAGGACATCTTTAAAGATGTTCAACCTGATCTGGAGGAATCAGAGGAAATAAAAGAACCTCTGAAAATTCCTCAAGAAGAGGATAAGCCTCCTAAACCCGAGCTCAAACCACTACCACCATCCCTGAAATATGAATTTCTGGGAGAAGGTGACACTTTTCCAGTGATCATAAGCTCTGCTTTAAATCTACAGGAAGAGAAAGCACTAATTCAAGTGCTCTTTGGTGGTCCATAAGTGATCTTAAAGGCATTAGCCCAGCAAGATGCATGCACAAGATCCTATTGGAAGATGATGCTAAGCCAGTGGTTCAACCACAAAGGCGGCTAAATCCAGCCATGAAGGAGGTAGTGCAGAAAGAGGTCACTAAGTTACTAGAGGCTGGGATTATTTATCCTATTTCTAATAGCCCCTGGGTAAGCCCTGTCCAAGTTGTACCCAAAAAGGGAGACATGACAGTGGTTCACAATGAAAAGAATGAACTGGTTCCTATAAGAACAGTTACAGGGTGGCGTATGTGTATTGACTACAGAAGGCTCAATACAGCCACCAGAAAGGATCATTTTCCTTTACCATTCATAGACCAGATGCTAGAAAGACTAGCAGGTCATGACTATTACTGCTTTTTGGATGGCTATTCAGGTTACAACCAAATTGCAGTAGATCCTCAAGACCAAGAGAAAACAGCATTCACATGTCCATCTGGAGTATTTGCCTACAGAAGGATGCCTTTTGGTCTGTGCAATGCACCTGCAACCTTTCAGAGGTGCATGCTCTCTATCTTCTCTGATATAGTAGAGAAATTTTTGGAAGTCTTCATGGATGACTTTTCAGTATTTGGAGACTCATTCAGCTCCTGTCTTGACCATTTAGCACTTGTTCTGAAAAGATGCCAAGAGACCAACCTAGTTTTAAACTGGAAAAAATGTCACTTTATGGTGACTGAAGGAATTGTCCTTGGGCATAAAATTTCAAATAAGGGAATAGAGATGGATCAAGCTAAGGTAGAGGTAATTGAAAAATTACCAACACCTGCCAATGTAAAGGCAATCAGAAGCATTCTGGGACATGCAGGATTCTACAGGAGGTTTATAAAGGATTTTTCAAAAATTGCAAAACCTCTGAGCAATCTGCTAGCTGCTGACACGCCATTTGTGTTTGACACAGAGTGTCTGCAAGCGTTTGAAACCCTGAAAGCTAAGCTGGTCACAGCACCAGTCATCTCTGCACCAGACTGGACATTACCATTCGAACTAATGTGTGATGCCAGTGACCATGCCATTGGTGCAGTGTTGAGACAGAGGCATAACAAGCTTCTACACGTCATTTACTATGCTAGCCGTGTTTTAAATGATGCACAGAAGAATTACACAACCACAGAAAAAGAATTACTTACAGTGGTTTATGCCATTGACAAGTTTAGATCCTATTTAGTAGGTTCAAAGGTAATTGATAAACCCATATTTCATGAGTTCTTTTGTGCTTAATTTGAGTGATTTATACAATCCTTCACCTACTTATTCACATTAATTGCATGGTTTTACTTTCCCTTCCTTATTATGTGATATAAATGAAAAACATGTTTTCTAAGCTTTAAAATTAATTATTTTAATTACCTTTATTTCCATTCGATGTCGTGATTAGTGTGTTGAGTAGTTTCAGATTTTCTAAGGCAGAATGATTTAAAGGATGAAAAAGGAAACATACTAAAATGGAAGGAGAAAGCAAAACGGAGCTTTAAGGAAACTGGTATCCACGCGATCGCATGAATGACGCGATCGCGTGCCAAGCACGAATCAGCAGCGACGCTACCGCATGACTGACGCGACCGCGCGCCTTAAGCAGAACGCACATGACGCGGTCGCATGACTGACGCGACCGCGTGGCAAGGAAAAGCTCCGAATGACGCGACCGCGTGACTCACGCGGACGCGTGACAGAGGCCACGCACCAGAAATTATAGAATACGCCCCCAGCAAATTCTGAAGCCCTTTTTGGCCCAGATCCAAGTACAGACAGCATAGACCAGAGGTTATAAAGTGTGGGAATGCTTCCATTCAAGGAGAGCTCGCCAATTTCTAGTTTTCATGATTTAGATTTAGTTTAGAGAGAGATTCTCTCTCTCTCTTACGATTTTGGACTTCTTCTTGTTTTGGGAGTAACTCTGGATCCAGGTTTTAATGTTCTTTTATTTTAGTTTTACTTTTATTTATTTATCCCAACATTTGAATTGATTATTATAATTTGATTTATGAATTATTCCATGTTACAGATCTCTATTAGAATTAATGATATTTGAGGTATTTTCAGTTTATAATTGTTCTCTTTGAATTAAGTTGCCATTGCTTCCCATCTAAGGACACTTTTATTATTCCAGCAATTTACTTTTTCCCCTTTTGATCTTGGTTAAGAATTCAGTAACTCAACAGTTATTAAACTCAATGTAATTGATAATCGTTATTTTGCTAATTGAGCTGAACCTAAATAATCCCAACCTTTTCTTAGGAAATAATTAGGATTCAAAGGTCAACTTAATTAGTCCCTTGACTTTCCTTTGCCCTGGCAAAGGTTGACCAAGTGGAATTAAAATACAACTTTTATTATTGTTGAGAGGGATAACTAAGTTGGACTTCTAATTTCCCCTATCTTGCCAAAAGTTGTTTTACAGTTATTATTTATTTTTAATTGCCATTTAATTCACTCGTCATTTAAATTACTTGCTTCTCACCTTCTAAACCCCGATTACAACCTTTATAACCAATAATAAGAACATACTTCCTCGCAGTTCCTTGAGAAGACGACCTGAGGTTTTAATACTCGGTTAACAATTTTTAAGGAGTTTGTTACTTGTGACAACCAAAACGTTTGTACGAAGGGATTTTTGTCGGTTTAGAGACTATATCTACAACGCGACTGTTTTTATGACATTCTTTACTGGCAAAAAAACCTTAACGTCAAAATGGCGCCGTTGCCGGGGAACTGCTAACATGTGCCTTATTATTGGTTATTGTAAATATTTTTCTTTGCTTGTTTATTTATTTTTGTTTTTCCTTTTTATCTTTATTTGCTACTATGAACTCTCACCCCTCTCGCTTTGAGATTGGTTCTAATATTGTTAAAGAAAATAGAAGTTACAGCAGGAATGTGCATCAAGGTCAGACCAATCAAGGATGGATGGAACCAAGAGGATCTAATCAACCCTTTTGGCAGCAACACCCTCCGAGATATCCTGGACAAAGGCCATTCTACCGTGCATACCCAGCTGAAAGACATGGTGGACAACCTTGTAACTACCAACAAGCCCCACCCCGTGCATATGAACCATCCTTTCAACATAACCTCGAACCACCACACTCACAAGCTTCTCTTCACCATTCGCCATCATATGATCCTTCCTTACCCCAATACCAATCCAATCATTCCCAATTATCACTACTTTCCTTTGTATCATGTCCCAGTCCGGCAAACCGCGAAGCAGAGGATTGCCTAAAAGAAACAGTAATTAAATTTCAAACAACCATTCAACAACTGGAGCAAGCACTAATTCAATGGGCCACTAGGCGCTCAAATATACAAGGATCAACCACAGCTCCATGTGGACAGCCCGATGAAGAGCGTAGCATGAAAGAAATACTAGAGACTCCAGTGGACAAGACAGAGAATGAATTCATACTAGAACAAGTGGAAGAAGCTGTCATTGTTCAAGAAGAAGAGTTGGTTGAAGATCTAGGAGATGCTGAACTTCCTTGGGAATCCAGAATTGAGGAAAACTCCGTCCAAGATGCTACAGTTGATGCTAAGGAGGATACCGTACAATCTCCAAGGCAAGTCATTTACGAAGAATCAGACGGAATAATCCAAGAAGCAAATTTCCTTGATGATGATAGTCACAAGTCTAGTTCTCCTAGTGATGAACTTACGTCCGCAAGTGAATTCTCTGAGATCGAAGGATTTTCCCCAAGTGAATATGAAGATGATGCGGAGGTAGATTTCTCTCAACCTCCAATCTATGACTCGAGTGATGAGGAAGACATAAAGGACTTTGACCAGGATACAGATACAATTGAAGATCTTTGTGAGGAAGTGGAAGAATTCACAGAAGAGAACAAGGAAACAGAACTTGCAGAACCACCAAAAACACCAATTCCAAGGCCATTACCACCTAATACAAGCTTCAAGTGGGTACAATCCTTAACTTATAGCTTTACTTATTCACTTGAATATGGTTTGCTTGAAACAGATGGCCAACTTAGAGCTCTCTGCGGCTTTAAGAGTAAGAGGGAATTGGCTCGTACTCAGAATTGGTGCACCAGGTTCAATAAGGTTCCGCGCTTCACCTCGAAGTACACAGATTGGTATCATGCTCAATTGCATGGATCACGGAGAACGTTTGGTCAACACGGTGAGATTATACTTTTTAAACCGCCCGGATGGAGACATGTAGACCAAGACGGAGGCGGATTTAAACGCAAGGCTTGGAATCCTGAGGTTTATTCTGACATTTGTTACCCCAGGAGCCTAAAAATTTGTTTGAAGCTGCTCAGAAGCTTTACATGCTTAGTTTGGGACCCCGGAGGCTATTGGCATTCCAAGCACTGGTGGAGATTTTGGACGAATTTAAACATAAACCACCATAACAGGATACTCATCCAATGTCCAACTTAAGGACTTTAACTAAAAGTGCTAGGTGGGAGACAACCCACCACGGTATGGTCGCTTCTTTTTCAATTTATTTCTTGTTAATTGCTTTCATTTTTCCTTTTTCATTTTAATTTATTAACCTGGAATCATGCATAAGCATTCATGATAGTCATTGCATTCTGCATTTTTCATGCATAAAAAAAAAAACAAAGGGTGCACGATGCGACCGCATGCCCCATGCGATCGCGTCATATCGCGAAAAACACCACCCATGCGACCGCGTGACCCACGCGGCCGCGTGATATATATATCGGCGTAAGGATCCAACGAACAGAAAGTTAGGCTGGAATCGTGCGGCCCTTGTGTGTTTCGCACAAATTAGCCCACGCGATCGCATGTCCCATGCGATCGCGTCACTTGCACAATATCAATCCCACGCGACCGCGTGAGCGACGCGATCGCGTCGCATGGATTGCATATCACCCCAAAAGGATACAGAGAGTTGCGCTGAAACGGCGCTGGAGTCGTGCGTTTAGCACGAATTCTAACGACGCGATCGCGCGACTCATGCGATCGCGCCCTCTTTCCCCCTCTCATACGATCGCGCGACCCACGCGATCGCATCACCCCCATTTTCATCCTAACCACGCGACCGCGTGGATTCGAAAATATAACCCCCAGCCCGCGAACCCTATCAGTCGCGCAGCCCCCCCCCCCCCCCTTCACCCCCAACCCTCTTCTCCTTCTCTCCTCTTCTCCCCCCAGCCACTGCCGGCCAGCCACCATACCACCACCCCAACGCCGCCGCCCAGACGCCACCGCCATACCACCCCCTCCCCTTCTCTCTTCTTCCTTCTTCCTCTCTCCTCCCCTCTCCACCACTGCCAACCGCGAGCACCGCCCAGCCACCGCCGGCCGTCCAGCCGCGCCCCCCTCTCCGCCACCCACCCCCTTCAGCCAGCAACAACCACCGCCCTCCCTTCCCCTACCCCCTCCCTCTCTTACTAACCCTATTACCTCCCTCCGCCACTGCCCCCTCAGCTGCCACCGCGACGCCGTGCACCACCACCGCGCCGGACGCTGCCGCAGCCACCTTCTTCCCTGTTCCACCCCTTCCGCTTACCAGGTTCCGCAACACGCAACCCTTTTATCCGTTCGTCACTTTTCTGTCTTTTTATTCTGTTTATGTTCATGATTAGGATAGCTAGACTCGCATGTTATAGTGGATTTTTAGGTTGTTAGGTAGCTTAGGCTGTGGTTAGTGGATCTAGGTCTGTTTACTTGCACTGTTCTTACTTCTGTTTTATCCTATGTGCAAATCTGTTGCTGCTATAATCATGATTCATATGTTGCTTTCTTGTATGTTGCTACTGTTTACATTGAGTTTTTATGTTTATTTTATATCTATGTACATGCAGCTTCATCTTTTTAATTCATATGAACTGATATGATTGCTGTTTATTTTCTGGGATAATCCAATTTTAGCCGGAATGCTGCCCAAATTTTAAAAAAAAAATTGTTTTCATTCATGTTTTGGTTTGGCATTTCTGAACTCTGTTTTACTCTGCTTCTCCCAAACCATTTCATGAATGCTAGGGCCACTTTCTTATCCTCTTTGATTTCCTGGTTCATAACCTGCATTTGTGATTCACTGATTCCAATTTCTGATTTCTTTATTTCTATTCGAATCAGCATCACCCTATTTTCTTTATTCAATTATGAGTACTTCTATTCTTACCTATGAATCCTTGTTTTATGGAATTTTTCTATGCCACTTACTTTCCTAACTCGCTAATTTTAATTTACTAATTTCTTTTTACCATACTAACCCTCTTGATCTCTTTTCTGATTACTTTCACTTCCTCTAACTTTCTCACTATGGCATATTGCTTATTTTTTTTCCATTTAACATAAATTCAATCACATTTCATATACTCATTTTCCTTATTTTATTCCCCTTTGCCGCTTGGAGTTTCCTTTGTTTAATTGCCTATTTGCTTTCCTATTTTTTTTATCCATTCCTGGTTTTCTGTTTTTCAGGATATCTGCCTCACAGAGGAAAGTAAAGGCAAGGCCACTGGCAAGCGCAAGAGAGGAGATTCCTCCCAGTCCATCATTGCTCTAATGCACGATTCATCATGGCGGAAAAGAACTTCACACAGTAGGAGAAAGCTAACCAGCTGCTCCTGCAAATGATCCTATAAAATTTGCAAACCGGTACTGTGAAC